>NC_137962.1:22500-27500 GCF_963924665.1 Micromys minutus | reverse complement strand
TAGGGTATAGGTTTCTTTAGGGTTTAGTGTCAAGGGTTGTTTATGGTTTGGTGATTAGTGTTGTTTAGGGTTGTTTAGAGGTTAGTGTTTAGGGTTATTCAGGGTTTATGATTTATGGTTGTTCAGGGTTTAGGATTTATGGTTGTTCAGGGTTTAGGATTTAGGGATTAAGGTTAAGGGGTTAGGGTTAGGGTTAGGGTTAGGGTTAGGGTTAGGGTTAAGGTTAGGGTTAGGGTTAGGGTTAGGGTTATGGTTAGTGTTAGGATTAGGGTTAGGGTTAGGGTCAGGGTTAGGTTTAGGGTTAGGGTTAGGGTTAGGGTTAGATTTAGGGTCAGGTTTAGGTTTATTGTTAGATTTAGGGTTTAGGGATTAAGGTTTATGGTTTAGGATTGTTTAAGGTTTAGGGTGGATTAGGTTAAGGTTTAGAGTTTAGTGTTATGGTTACGGTTAGTGTTAGTGTTAGGGTTAGGGTTAGGGTTAGGGTTAGGGTAATGTTTAGGGTTAGGGTTAGGGTTAGGGTTAGGGGTTAGGGTTAGTGTTAGGGTTAGGGTTATTATTAGGGGGTTAGGTTTAAGTTTAGGATTAGTGTTAGGGTTAGAATTAGAAATAGGGTTAGTGTTAGGATTAGGGTCAGGGTTAGGTTTAGGGTTAGGGTTAGGGTTAGGGTTAGGGTTAGGGTCAGGGAGGGTTTAGGGTTAGGGTTAAGGTTAGGGTTAGATTTAGGGTTAGGTTTAGGTTTATTGTTAGATTTAGGATTTAGGGTCTAAGGTTTATGGTTTAGGATTGTTTAAGGTTTAGGGTGGATTAGGTTTAGGGTTTAGAGTTTAGTGTTATGGTTACGGTTAGGGTTAGGGTTAGGGTTAGGGTTAGGATTACAGTTAAGGTTAGGGTTGAGATTAGGTTTAGGGTTAGGGTTAGGGTTAGGGTTAGGGTTAGGGTTAGGGTTAGGGTTAGGATTAGGGTTAGGGTTAGGGTTAGGGTAAGGGTTAGGGGTTAGGGTTAGGGTTATGGTTATTGTTAGGGTTAGGGTTTAGGGTTTAGTGTTTAGGGTTTAAGGTTTAGGGTTTAGGATTGTTTAAGATTTAGGGTGGTTTAGGTTAAGGGTTTAGGGTTTAGAGTTTTGGATTGTTTAAGGTTTAGGGTTGTTTAGGGTATATTGTTTAGGGTTAATACTTTAGGGTTGTTTAGGTTTTAGTGTTTAGGGTTTAGAATTGTTTAAGGTTTAGTGTTTAATGTTTAGGTTTTAGGGTTGTTTTGGGTTTAGTGTTTAGTGTTGATTAGGGTATAGTGTTAATGGTTTAGGGTTTAGGGTTATTTAGGGTTTAGTGTTTACGGTTTAGGGTATAGGGTTGTTTAGGGTTTAGTGTTTAGGGTTGTTTATGGTTTAGTGATTAGGGTTTTTTAGGGTTGTTTAGAGGTTAGTGTTTACGGTTATTCAGGGTTTATGATTTAGGGTTGTTCAGGGTTTAGGATTTATGGTTGTTCAGGGTTTAGGATTTAAGGATTAAGGTTAAGGGGTTAGGGTTAGGGTTAGGGTTAGGGTTAGGGTTAGGGTTAGGGTTAGGGTTAGGGTTAGGGTTAGGGTTAAGGTTAGGGTTAGGGTTAGGGTTAGGGTTATGGTTAGTGTTAGGATTAGGGTTAGGGTTAGGGTCAGGGTTAGGTTTAGGGTTAGGGTTAGGGTTAGGGTTAGATTTAGGATCAGGTTTAGGTTTATTGTTAGATTTAGGGTTTACGGTTTAAGGTTTATGGTTTAGGATTGTTTAAGGTTTAGGGTGGATTAGGTTTAGGGTTTAGAGTTTAGTGTTATGGTTACGGTTAGTGTTAGGGTTAGGGTTAGGGTTAGGGTTAGGGTAATGTTTAGGGTTAGGGTTAGGGTTAGGGTTAGGGGTTAGGGTTAGTGTTAGGGTTAGGGTTATTATTAGGGGGTTAGGTTTAAGTTTAGGATTAGTGTTAGGGTTAGAATTAGAAATAGGGTTAGTGTTAGGATTAGTGTCAGGGTTAGGTTTAGGGTTAGGGTTAGGGTTAGTGTTAGGGTCAGGGATGGTTTAGGGTTAGGGTTAGGGTTAGGGTTAGATTTAGGGTTAGGTTTAGGTTTATTGTTAGATTTAGGATTTAGGGTCTAAGGTTTATGGTTTAGGATTGTTTAAGGTTTAGGGTGGATTAGGTTTAGGGTTTAGAGTTTAGTGTTATGGTTACGGTTAGGGTTAGGGTTAGGGTTAGGGTTAGGATTACAGTTAAGGTTAGGGTTAGGATTAGGTTTAGGGTTAGGGTTAGGGTTAGGGTTAGGGTTAGGGTTAGGATTAGGGTTAGGGTTAGGGTTAGGGTAAGGTTTATGGGTTAGGGTTAGGGTTATGGTTATTGTTAGGGTTAGGGTTTAGGGTTTAGTGTTTAGGGTTTAAGGTTTAGGGTTTAGGATTGTTTAAGATTTAGGGTGGTTTAGGTTAAGGGTTTAGGGTTTAGAGTTTAGGATTGTTTAACGTTTAGGGTTGTTTAGGGTATAGTGTTTAGGGTTAAAACTTTAGGGTTGTTTAGGGTTTAGTGTTTAGGGTTTAGAATTGTTTAAGGTTTAGTGTTTAATGTTTAGGTTTTAGGGTTGTTTTGGGTTTAGTGTTTAGTGTTGTTTAGGGTATAGTGTTAATGGTTTAGGGTTTAGGGTTATTTATGGTTTAGTGTTTACGGTTTAGGGTATAGGGTTGTTTAGGTTTTAGTGTTTAGGGTTGTTTATGGTTTAGTGATTAGGGTTGTTTAGGGTTGTTTAGAGGTTAGTGTTTAGGGTTATTCAGTGTTTATGATTTAGGGTTGTTCAGGGTTTAGGATTTATGATTGTTCAGGGTTTAGGATTTAGGGATTAAGGTTAAGGGGTTAGGGTTAGGGTTAGGGTTAGGGTTAGGGTTAGGGTTAGGGTTAGGGTTAAGTTTAGGGTTAGGGTTAGGGTTAGGGTTATGGTTAGTGTTAGGATTAGGGTTAGGGTTAGGGTCAGGGATAGGTTTAGGGTTAGGGTTAGGGTTAGGGTTAGATTTAGGGTCAGGTTTAGGTTTATTGTTAGATTTAGGGTTTAGGGTTTAAGGTTTATGGTTTAGGATTGTTTAAGGTTTAGGGTGGATTAGGTTTAGGGTTTAGAGTTTAGTGTTATGGTTACGGTTAGTGTTAGGGTTAGGGTTAGGGTTAGGGTTAGGGTTAGGTTTATGGTAATGGTTAGGGTTAGGGTTAGGGTTAGGGTTAGGGTATAAGTTAGGGGGTTAGTGTTAGGGTTTGGGTTAGGGTTAGGGTTAGGGTTAGGGTTAGGGTTAGGGTTAGGGTTAGGTTAGGGTTAGGGTTAGGGTTAGGGTTAGGGGTTAGGTTTAGTGTTAGGGTTAGGGTTATTATTAGGGGGTTAGGTTTAAGTTTAGGATTAGTGTTAGTGTTAGAATTAGAAATAGGTTTAGTGTTAGGATTAGGGTCAGGGTTAGGTAAATGGTTAGGGTTAGGGTTAGGGTTAGGGTTAGGGTCAGGGAGGGTTTAGGGTTAGGGTTAGGGTTAGGGTTAGATTTAGGGTTAGGTTTAGGTTTATTGTTAGATTTAGGATTTAGGGTCTAAGATTTATGGTTTAGGATTGTTTAAGGTTTAGGGTGGATTAGGTTTAGGGTTTAGAGTTTAGTGTTATGGTTACGGTTAGGGTTAGGGTTAGGGTTAGGGTTAGGATTAGAGTTAAGTTTGGGGTTAGGATTAGGTTTAGGGTTAGGGTTAGGCTTAGGGTTAGGGTTAGGGTTAGGGTTAGGGTTAGGGTTAGGATTAGGGTTAGGGTTAGGGTTAGGGTTAGGGTTAAGGGTAGGGTTAGGGTTAGGGTTAGGGTTAGGTTAAGTGTTAGGGTTATTATTAGGGGGTTACGTTTTAGTTTAGGATTAGTGTTAGGGTTAGAATTAGAAATAGGGTTAGTGTTAGGATTAGGGTCAGGTTTAGGTTTAGCGATATGGTTAGGGTTAGGGTTAAAGGTAGGGTTAGGGTTAGGGTTAGATTTAAAGTTTAGGGTTTAGTGTTAGGATTAGGGATAGTGTGAGGTTTAGGGTTAGGTTTAGGGTTAGGGTTAGGGTTAGTGTTTGGGTTATGATTAGTGTTATTATTAGGGTTAGGGTTAGGGTCAGGTTTAGGTTTAGGGTTAGGGTTAGGGTTAGGGATAAATTTAGGGTTAGGTTTAGGTTTATTGTTAGATTTAGGGTTTAGGGTTTAAGGTTTAAGGTTTAGGATTGTTTAAGGTTTAGGGTAGATTAGGTTTAGGGTTTAGAGTTTAGTATTATGGTTACGGTTAGGGTTAGGGTTAGGGTTAGAGTTAGGGTTAGGGTTAGGGTTAGTGTAAGGGTTAAGGTTAGGGTTAGTGTTAGGGTTAGGGTTATGGTTAGTGTTAGGATTAGGGTTAGGGTTAGGGTCAAGGTTAGGTTTAGGGTTAGGGATAGGGTTAGGGTTAGATTTAGGGTTAGGTTTAGGTTTACTGTTAGATTTAGGGTTTAGGGTTTAAGGTTTATGGTTTAGGATTGTTTAAGGTTTAGGGTGGATTAGGTTTAGGGTTTAGAGTTTAGTGTTATGGTTACGGTTAGGGTTAGGGTTAGGGATGGGGTTAGGGTTAGGGTTAGGTTTATGGTAATGGTTAGGGTTCGGGTTAGGGTTAGGGTTAGGGTATAAGTTAGGGGGTTAGTGTTAGGGTTTGGGTTAGGGTTAGGATTAGGGTTAGGGTTAGGTTAGGGTTAGGGTTAGGGTTAGGGTTAGGGGTTAGGTTTAGTGTTAGGGTTAGGGTTATTATTAGGGGGTTAGGTTTAAGTTTAGGATTAGTGTTAGGGTTAGAATTAGAAATAGGGTTAGTGTTAGGATTAGGGTCAGGGTTAGGTTTAGGGTTAGGCTTAGGGTTAGGGTTAGGGTCAGGGAGGGTTTAGGGTTAGGGTTAGGGTTAGGGTTAGATTTAGGGTTAGGTTTAGGTTTATTGTTAGATTTAGGATTTAGGGTCTAAGGTTTATGGTTTAGGATTGTTT
>NC_137962.1:7500-17500 GCF_963924665.1 Micromys minutus | reverse complement strand
CATGGATATTGTTAGGTTTAGGGTTTAGGGTTTAGGGTAAAGGTTTAGGATTTAGGATTGTTTAAGGTTTAGGGTGGATTATTTTTAGGGTTTAGAGTTTTGTGTTTGGGATATCGTTAGGGTTAGGTTTAGGGTTTAGAGATTACTGTTAGGGTTAGGGTTAGGGTTAGGGTTAAGGTTAGTGTTAAGTTTAGGGTTAGGGTTAGGGTTAGGTTTAGGTATATTGTTAGGATTAGGGTTAGAGTTAGGATTAGGGTTAGGTTTAGGGTTAGGGTTAAGGTCAGGTTTAGGGTTAGGGTTAGGGTTAGGATTAGGGTTAGGGTTATGGTAATTTTAGGTTTAGGGTTTAATGTTTAGGGTTTAGGATTGTTTAAGGTTTATCGTAACTTAAATTTAGGGTTTACAAATTAGTGTTAGGGTTATGGTTAGTGTTAGGGTTAGGGTTAGGGTTAGGTTTAGGGTTCAGGGTTTAGGGTTTAGGATTGTTTAAGGTTTAGGGTAGATTAGGATTAGGATTTAAAGTTTAGTTTTAGGGTTAGGGTTAGGTTTAGGGTTTAGGGTTTAGTGTTAGGATTAGGGTTAGGGTTAAAGTTAGGGTGAGGGTAAGGGTTAGTATTATGTTTAGGGTTAGGGTTAGGGTTAGGGTTAGGGTTAGGGTTAGGATTAGGGTTAGGGTTAGGGTTAGGGTAAGGGTTAGGGGTTAGGGTTAGGGTTATGATTATTGTTAGGTTTAGGGTTTAGGGTTTAGTGTTTAGGGTTTAATGTTTAGGGTTTAGGATTGTTTAAGATTTAGGGTGGTTTAAGTTAAGGGTTTAGGGTTTAGAGTTTAGGATAGTTTAAGGTTTAGGGTTGTTTAGGGTATAGTGTTGAGGGTTAAAAGTTTAGGGTTGTTTAGGGTTTAGTGTTTAGGGTTTAGGGTTGTTTAAGGTTTAGTGTTTAAGGTTTAGGTTTTAGGGTTGTTTTGGGTTTAGTGTTTAGTGTTATTTAGGGTATAGTGTTAATGGTTTAGGGTTTAGGATTATTTAGGGTTTAGTGTTTAAGGTTTAGGGTATAGGGTTGTTTAGGGTTTAGTGTTTAGGGTTGTTTATGGTTTAGTGATTAGGGTTGTTTAGGGTTGTTTAGAGGTTAGTGTTTAGGGTTATTCAGGGTTTATGATTTAGGGCTGTTCAGGGTTTAGGATTTATGGTTGTTCAGGGTTTAGGATTTAGGGATTAAGGTTAAGGGGTTAGGGTTAGGGTTAAGGTTAGGGTTAGGGGTAGGGTTAGGGTTAGGGTTATGGTTAGTGTTAGGATTAGGGTTAGGGTTAGGGTCAGGGTTAGGTTTAGGGTTAAGGTTAGGGTTAGGGTTAGATTTAGGGTCAGGTTTAGGTTTATTGTTAGATTTAGGGTTTAGGGTTTAAGGTTTATGGTTTAGGATTGTTTAAGGTTTAGGGTGGATTAGTTTTAGTGTTTAGAGTTTAGTGTTATGGTTACGGTTAGTGTTAGGGTTAGGGTTAGGGTTAGGGTTAGGGTTAGGGTTAGGGTAATGGATAGGGTTAGGGTTAGGGTTAGGGTTAGGGTAAGGGTTAGGGGTTTGGGTTAGGGTTAGGGTTAGGGTTAGGGTTAGGGTTAGGGTTAGGGTTAGGGGTTAGGGTTAGTGTTAGGGTTAGGGTTATTATTAGGGGGTTTGGTTTAAGTTTAGGATTAGTGTTAGGGTTAGAATTAGAAATAACGTTAGTGTTAGGATTAGGGTCAGGGTTAGGTTTAGGGTTAGGGTTAGGGTTAGGGTTAGGGTTAGGGTCAGGGAGGGTTTAGGGTTAGGGTTAGGGTTACGGTTAGATTTAGGGTTAGGTTTAGGTTTATTGTTAGATTTAGGATTTAGGGTCTAAGGTTTATGGTTTAGGATTGTTTAAGGTTTAGGGTGGATTAGGTTTAGGGTTTAGAGTTTAGTGTTATGGTTACGGTTAGGGTTAGGGTTAGGGTTAGGGTTAGGATTAGGTTTAAGGTTAGGGTTAGGATTAGGTTTAGGGTTAGGGTTAGGGTTAGGGTTAGGTTTAGGGTTAGGGTTAGGGTTAGGGTTAGGATTAGGGTTAGGGTTAGGGTTAGGGTAAGGGTTAGGGGTTAGGGTTAGGGTTATGGTTATTGTTAGGTTTAGGGTGTAGGGTTTAGTGTTTAGGGTTTAAGGTTTAGGGTTTAGGATTGTTTAAGATTTAGGGTGGTTTAGGTTAAGGGTTTAGGGTTTAGAGTTTAGGATTGTTTAAGGTTTAGGCTTGTTTAGGGTATAGTGTTTCCGATTAAAAGTTTAGGTTTGTTTAGGTTTTAGTGTTTTGGGTTTAGGGTTGTTTAAGGTTTAGTGTTTAAGGTTTAGGTTTTAGGGTTGTTTTGGGTTTAGTGTTTAGTGTTGTTTAGGGTATAGTGTTAATGGTTTAGGGTTTAGGGTTATTTAGGGTTTAATGTTTAAGGTTTAGGGTATAGGGTTGTTTAGGGTTTAGTGTTTAGGGTTGTTTATGGTTTAGTGATTAGGGTTGTTTAGGGTTGTTTAGAGGTTAGTGTTTAGGGTTATTCAGGGTTTATGATTTAGGGTTGTTCAGGGTTTAGGATTTATGGTTGTTCAGGGTTTAGGATTTAGGGATTAATGTTAAGGGGTTAGGGTTAGGGTTAGGGTTAGGGTTAGGGTAAGGGTTAGGGTTAGGGTTAGGGTTAAGTTTAAAGTTAGAGTTAGGGTTAGGGTTATGGTTAGTGTTAGGATTAGGGTTAGGGTTAGGGTCAGGGTTAGGTTTCGGGTTAGGGTTAGGGTTAGGGTTAGATTTAGGGTCAGGTTTAGGTTTATTGTTAGATTTAGTGTTTAGGGTTTAAGGTTTATGGTTTAGGATTGTTTAAGGTTTAGGGTGGATTAGGTTTAGGGTTTAGAGTTTAGTGTTATGGTTACGGTTAGTGTTAGGGTTAGGGTTAGGGTTAGGGTTAGGGTTAGGGTTAGGGTTAGGGTAATGGTTAGGGTTAGGGTTAGGGTTAGGGTTAGGGTAAGGGTTATGGGTTAGTGTTAGGGTTAGGGTTAGGGTTAGGGTTAGGGTTAGGTTAGGGTTAGGGTTAGGGTTAGGGTTAGGGTTAGGGTTAGGGGTTAGGGTTAGTGTTAGTGTTAGGGTTATTATTAGGGGGTTAGGTTTAAGTTTAGGATTAGTGTTAGGGTTAGAATTAGAAATAGGGTTAGTGATAGGATTAGGGTCAGGGTTAGGTTTAGGGTTAGGGTTAGGGTTAGGGTTAGGGTTAGGGTCAGGGAGGGTTTATGGTTAGGGTTAGGGTTAGGGTTAGATTTAGGGTTAGGTTTAGGTTTATTGTTAGATTTAGGATTTAGGGTCTAAGGTTTATGGTTTAGGATTGTTTAAGGTTTAGGGTGGATTAGGTTTAGGGTTTAGAGTTTAGTGTTATGGTTACGGTTAGGGTTAGGGTTAGGGTTAGGATTAGGATTAGGGTTAAGGTTAGGGTTATAATTAGGTTTAGGGTTAGGGTTTGTGTTAGGGTTAGGGTTAGGGTTAGGGTTAGGATTAGGGTTAGGGTTAGGGTTAGGGTAAGGGTTAGGGGTTAGGGTTAGGTTTATGGTTATTGTTAGGTTTAGGGTTTAGGGTTTAGTGTTTAGGGTTTAAGGTTTAGGGTTTAGGTTTGTTTAAGCTTTAGGGTGGTTTAGGTTAAGGGTTTAGGGTTTAGAGTTTATGATTGTTTAAGGTTTAGGGTTGTTTAGGGTATAGTGTTTAGGGTTAAAAGTTTAGCGTTGTTTAGGGTTTAGTGTTTAGGGTTTAGGGTTGTTTACGGTTTAGTGTTTAAGGTTTAGGTTTTAGGGTTATTTTGGGTTTAGTGTTTAGTGTTGTTTAGGGTATAGTGTTAATGGTTTAGGGTTTAGGGTTATTTAGGGTTTAGTGTTTAAGGTTTAGGGTATAGGTTTGTTTAGGGTTTAGTGTTTAGGGTTGTTTATGGTTTACTGATTAGAGTTGTTTAGGGTTGTTTAGAGGTTAGTGTTTAGGGTTATTCAGGGTTTATGATTTAGGGTTGTTCAGGGTTTAGGATTTATGGTTGTTCAGGGTTTAGGATTTAGGGATTAATGTTAAGTGGTTAGGGTTAGGGTTAGGGTTAGGGTTAGCATTAGGGTTAGAGTTAGGGTTAGAGTTAGGGTTATGGGGTTATGTTAGGCTTAAGGTTATGGTTAGGGTTATGGGGTTAAGGTTAGGGTTGGGGTTAGGGTTAGGTTTATGTTTAGTGTTAGGGTTAGGGTTATTGTTATTCTTAGATTTATGGTTTAAAATTTAGGGTTTATGGTTTAAGATTTAGGGTTTAGGATTGTTTAAGTTTTAGGGTGGTTTAGGTTTAGGGTATAGGGTTTAGCGTTTAAGATTGTTTAATGTTTAGGGTTGTTTAGGTTTTAGCGTTTAGAGTTGTTTAGGGTTTTTTAGGGTTGTTTATGATTTAGTGTTTAGGGTTGTTCAGGATTTACGATTTAGGATATTTTAAGGTTTAGGGTTTAAGGTTGTATAGTGTTTTAGGGTTTAGGGTATAATGTTTCGGGTTAAGGGTTTAGGGTTGTTTAGGGTATAGTGTTAATGGTTTTAGGGTTTCGGCTTGTTTAGGGTTTAGTGTTTAGGGTTTAGGGTTTAGGGTTTTTTAGCGTTTAGTGTTTATAGTTTAGGGTTTAGGGTGCTTGGGGAATTAGTGTTTAGGGTTTTTCGGGGTTTAGGGTTTAGGATTTAGGGTGTTAGGGTTAGTGTTAGGGTTAGGTTTAGGGTTAAGGTGAGGGTTAGGGTGAGGGTTAAGGTTAGGGTTAGGGTTAAGGTTAGTGTTAGTGTTAGGGTAAGGGTTAGGGTTAGGGATAGGGTTAGGGTTAGGGTTAGTGTTAAGGTTAGGGTTAGGGTTAGGGTTAGTTTTAGGGGTTAGTGTTAGGGTCAGTGTTAGGGGTTAGGGGTTAGTGTTAGGGTTAGGGTTAGGGTTAGGGTTAGGGTTAGGTTTAGTGTTAGGGTTATTATTAGGGGTTTAGGTTTTAGTTCAGGATTAGTGTTAGGGTTAGAATTAGAAATAGGGTTAGTGTTAGGATTAGGGTCAGGGTTAGGTTTAGGGATATGGTTAGGGTTAGGGTTAAGGGTAGAGTTAGGGTTAGGGTTAGATTTAAAGTTGAGGGTTTAGTGTTAGGATTAGGGATAGTGTGAGGTTTAGGGTTAGGTTTAGGGTTAGGATTAGGGTTAGTGTTTGGGTTATGATTAGTGTTATTATTAGGGTTCGGGTTAGGGTCAGGGAGGGTTTAGGGTTAGGGTTAGGGTTAGGGTTAGATTTAGGGTTAGGTTTAGGTTTTTTGTTAGATTTAGGATTTAGGGTCTAAGGTTTATGGTTTAGGATTGTTTAAGGTTTAGGGTGGATTAGGTTTAGGGTTTAGAGTTTAGTGTTATGGTTATGGTTAGGGTTAGTGTTAGGGTTAGGGTTAGGATTAGGGTTAAGGTTAGGGTAAGGATTAGGTTTAGGGTTAGGGTTAGGGTTAGGGTTAGGGTTAGGGTTAGGGTTAGGATTAGGGTTAGGGTTAGGGTAAGGGTTAGGGGTTAGGGTTAGGGTTATGGTTATTGTTAGGTTTAGGGTTTAGTGTTTAGTGTTTAGGGTTTAAGGTTTAGGGTTTAGGATTATTTAAGATTTAGGGTGGTTTAGGTTAAGGGTTTAGGGTTTAGAGTTTAGGATTGTTTAAGGTTTAGTGTTGTTTAGGGTATAGTGTTTCGGATTAAAATTTAGGGTTGTTTAGGGTTTAGTGTTTAGGGTTTAGGGTTGTTTAAGGTTTAGTGTTTAATGTTTAGGTTTTAGGGTTGTTTTGGGTTTAGTGTTTAGTGTTGTTTAGGGTATAGTGTTAATGGTTTAGGGTTTAGGGTTATTTAGGGTTTAGTGTTTAAGGTTTAGGGTATAGGGTTGTTTAGGGTTTAGTGTTTAGGGTTGTTTATGGTTTAGTGATTAGGGTTGTTTAGGGTTGTTTAGAGGTTAGTGTTTAGGGTTATTCAGGGTTTATGATTTAGGGTTGTTCAGGGTTTAGGATTTATGGTTGTTCAGGGTTTAGGATTTAGGGATTAAGGTTAAGGGGTTAGGGTTAGGGTTAGGGTTAGGGTTAGGGTAAGGGTTATTGTTAGGGTTAGGGTTAGGGTTTAGGTTAGGGTTAGGGTTAGGGTTAGGGTTATGGTTAGTGTTAGGATTAGGGTTAGGGTTAGGGTCAGGGTTAGGTTTAGGGTTAGGGTTAGGGTTAGGGTTAGATTTAGTGTCAGGTTTAGGTTTATTGTTAGATTTAGGGTTTAGGGTTTAAAATTTATGGTTTAGGATTGTTTAAGGTTTACGGTGGATTAGGTTTACGGTTTAGAGTTTAGTGTTATTTTTACGGTTAGTGTTAGGGTTAGGGTTAGGGTTAGGGTTAGGGTTAGGGTTAAGGTAATGGTTAGGGTTAGGGTTAGGATTAGGGTTATGGTAAGGGTTAGGGGTTAGTGTTAGGGTTAGGGTTAGGGTTAGGGTTAGGGTTAGGGTTAGGTTAGGGTTAGGGTTAGGGTTAGGATTAGGGTTAGGTTTAGGGGTTAGGGTTAGTGTTAAGGTTAGGGTTATTATTAGGGTGTTAGGTTTTAGTTTAAGATTAGTGTTAGGGTTAGAATTAGAAATAGGGTTAGTGTTAGGGTTAGGGTCAGGGAGGGTTTAGGGTTAGGGTTAGGGTTAGGGTTAGATTTAGGGTTAGGTTTAGGTTTATTGTTAGATTTAGGATTTAGGGTCTAAGGTTTATGGTTTAGGATTGTTTAAGGTTTAGGGTGGATTAGGTTTAGGGTTTAGAGTTTAGTGTTATGGTTACGGTTAGGGTTAGGGTTAGGGTTAGGGTTAGGATTAGGGTTAAGGTTAGGGTTATAATTAGGTTTAGGGTTAGGGTTTGGGTTAGGGTTAGGGTTAGGGTTAGGCTTAGGGTTAGGATTAGGGTTAGGGTTAGGGTAAGGGTTAGGGGTTAGGGTTAGGGTTATGGTTATTGTTAGGTTTAGGGTTTAGGGTTTAGTGTTTAGGGTTTAAGGTTTAGGGTTTAGGATTGTTTAAGATTTAGGGTGGTTTAGGTTAAGGGTTTAGGGTTTAGAGTTTAGGATTGTTTAAGGTTTAGGGTTGTTTAGGGTATAGTGTTTAGGGTTAAAAGTTTAGGGTTGTTTAGGGTTTAGTGTTTAGGGTTTAGGGTTTTTTAAGGTTTAGTGTTTAAGGCTTAGGTTTTAGGGTTGTTTTGGGTTTAGTGTTTAGTGTTGTTTAGGGTATAGTGTTAATGGT
Source organism: Micromys minutus (assembly GCF_963924665.1). Classification (NCBI taxonomy): domain Eukaryota; kingdom Metazoa; phylum Chordata; class Mammalia; order Rodentia; family Muridae; genus Micromys; species Micromys minutus. The sequence goes on along the minus strand of NC_137962.1, from coordinate 10,229 downwards.
TTAGGGTTTAGGGTTATTTAGGATTTAGTGTTTAAGGTTTAGGGTATAGGTTTGTTTAGGGTTTAGTGTTTAGGGTTGTTTATGGTTTAGTGATTAGGGTTGTTTAGGGTTGTTTAGAGGTTAGTGTTTAGGGTTATTCAGGGTTTATGATTTAGGGTTGTTCAGGGTTTAGGATTTATGGTTGTACAGGGTTTAGGATTTAGGGATTAATGTTAAGTGGTTAGGGTTAGGGTTAGGGTTAGGGTTAGGGTTAGCATTAGGGTTAGAGTTAGGGTTAGAGTTAGGGTTATGGGGTTATGTTAGGCTTAAGGTTAGGGTTAGGGTTATGGGGTTAAGGTTAGGGTTGGGGTTAGGGTTAGGTTTAGGTTTAGGGTTAGGGTTAGGGTTATGGTTATTCATAGATTTATGGTTTAAAATTTAGGGTTTATGGTTTAAGGTTTAGGGTTTAGGATTGTTTAAGTTTTAGGGTGGTTTAGGTTTAGGGTATAGGGTTTAGCGTTTAAGATTCTTTAATTTTTAGGGTTGTTTAGGTTTTAGCGTTTAGAGTTGTTTATGGTTTTTTAGGGTTGTTTATGATTTAGTGTTTAGGGTTGTTCAGGATTTATGATTTAGGATATTTTAAGGTTTAGGGTTTAAGGTTGTATAGTGTTTTAGGGTTTAGGGTATAATGTTTAGGGTTAAGGGTTTAGGGTTGTTTAGGGTATAGTGTTAATGGTTTTAGGGTTTAGGCTTGTTTAGGGTTTAGTGTTTAGGGTTTAGGGTTTAGGGTTTTTTAGCGTTTAGTGTTTATAGTTTAGGGTTTAGGGTGCTTTTGGAATTAGTGTTTAGGGTTTGTCTGGGTTTAGGGTTTAGGATTTAGGGTGTTAGGGTTAGTGTTAGGGTTAGGTTTAGGGTTAAGGTGAGGGTTAGGGTGAGGGTTAAGGTTAGTGTTAGTGTTAGGGTAAGGGTTAGGGTTAGCGATAGGGTTAGGGTTAGGGTTAGGGTTAGGGTTAGGGTTAACATTAGGGTTAGGGTGAGGGTTAGGGTTAGGGGTTAGTGTTAGGGTTAGTGTTAGGGGTTAGGTGTTAGTGTTAGGGTTAGGGTTAGGGTTAGGGTTAGGGTTAGGGTTATGTTTAGTGTTAGGGTTATTATTTTGGGGTTAGGTTTTAGTTTAGGATTAGTGTTAGGGTTAGAATTAGAAATAGGGTTATTGTTAGGATTAGGGTCAGGGTTAGGTTTAGGGATATGGTTAGGGTTAGGGTTAAGGGTAGAGTTAGGGTTAGGGTTAGATTTAAAGTTTAGGGTTTAGTGTTAGGATTAGGGATAGTGTGAGGTTTATGGTTATGTTTAGGGTTAGGGTTAGGGTTAGTGTTTGGGTTATGATTAGTGTTAGGATTAGGGTTAGGGTTAGGGTCAGGTTTAGGTTTAGGGTTAGGGTTAGGGTTAGGGTTAGATTTAGGGTTAGGTTTAGGTTTATAGTTAGATTTAGGGTTTAGGGTTTAAGGTTTATGGTTTAGGATTGTTCAAGGTTTAGGGTGGATTAGGTTTAGGGTTTAGAGTTTAGTGTTATGGTTACGGTTAGGGTTAGGGTTAGGAATGGGGTTAGGGTTAGGGTTAGGGTTATGATAAGGTTAGGGTTAGGGTTAGGGTAAAAGTTAGGGGGTTAGTGTTAGGGTTAGGGTTAGGGTTAGGGTTAGGTTTAGGGTTAGGTTAGGGTTAGGGTTAGGGTTAGGGTAAGGGGTTAGGTTTAGTGTTAGGGTTAGGGTTATTATTAGGGGGTTAGGTTTAAGTTTAGGATTAGTGTTAGGGTTAGAATTAGAATTAGGGTTAGTGTTAGGATTAGGGTAGGGTTAGGTTTAGAGTTAGGGTTAGGGTTAGGGTTAGGGTTAGGGTCAGGGAGGGTTTAGGGTTAGGGTTAGGGTTAGGGTTAGATTTAGGGTTAGGTTTAGGTTTATTGTTAGATTTAGGATTTAGGGTCTAAGGTTTATTGTTTAGGATTGTTTAAGGTTTAGGGTGGATTAGGTTTAGGGTTTAGAGTTTAGTGTTATGGTTACGGTTAGGGTTAGGGTTAGGGTTAGGGTTAGGATTAGGGTTAAGGTTGGGGTTAGGATTAGGTTTAGGGTTAGGGTTAGGGTTAGGTTTAGGGTTAGGGTTAGGGTTAGGGTTAGGGTTAAAATTAGGGTTAGGGTTAGGGTTAGGGTAAGGGTTAGGGGTTAGGGTTAGGGTTATGGTTATTGTTAGGTTTAGGGTTTAGGTTTTAGTTTTTAGGGTTTAAGGTTTAGGGTTTATGATTGTTTAAGATTTAGGGTGGTTTAGGTTAAGGGTTTAGGGTTTAGAGTTTAGGATTGTTTAAGGTTTAGGGTTGTTTAGGGTATAGTGTTTAGGGTTAAAAGTTTAGGGTTATTTAGGGTTTAGTGTTTAGGGTTTAGGGTTGTTTAAGGTTTAGTGTTTAAGGTTTAGGTTTTAGCATTGTTTTGGGTTTAGTGTTTAGTGTTGTTTAGGGTATAGTGTTAATGGTTTAGGGTTTAGGGTTATTTAGGGTTTAGTGTTTAAGGTTTAGGCTATAGGGTTGTTTAGGGTTTAGTGTTTAGGGTTGTTTATGGTTTAGTGATTAGGGTTGTTTAGGGTTGTTTAGAGGTTAGTGTTTAGGGTTATTCAGGGTTTATGATTAGGGTTGTTCAGGGTTTAGTATTTATGGTTGTTCAGGGTTTAGGATTTAGGGATTAAGGTTAAGTGGTTAGGGTTAGGAT
>NC_137962.1:0-5000 GCF_963924665.1 Micromys minutus | reverse complement strand
GTTTAGGGTTGTTTAGGGTATAGTGTTTAGGGTTAAAAGTTTAAAGTTGTTTAGGCTTTAGTGTTTAGGGTTTAGGGTTGTTTAAGTTTTAGTGTTTAAGGTTTAGGTTTTAGGGTTGTTTTTGGTTAATGTTTAGTGTTGTTTAGGGTATAGTGTTAATGGTTTAGGGTTTAGGGTTATTTAGGGTTTAGTGTTAAAGGTTTAAGGTATAGGGTTGTTTAGGGTTTAGTGTTTAGGGTTGTTTATGGTTTAGTGATTAGGGTTGTTTAGGGTTGTTTAGAGGTTAGTGTTTAGGGTTATTCAGGGTTTATGATTTAGGGTTGTTCAGGGTTTAGGATTTATGGTTGTTCAGGGTTTAGGATTTAGGGATTAAGGTTAAGGGGTTAGGGTTAGGGTTAGGGTTAGGGTTAGCATTAGGGTTAGAGTTAGGGTTAGAGTTAGGGTTATGGGGTTATGTTAGGCTTAATGTTAGGGTTAGGGTTATGGGGTTAAGGTTAGGGTTGTGGTTAGGGTTAGGTTTAGGTTTAGGGTTAGGGTTAGGGTTATTGTTATTTTTAGATTTATGGTTTAAAATTTAGGGTTTATTTTTTAAGGTTTAGGGTTTAGGATTGTTTAAGTTTTAGGGTGGTTTAAGTTTAGGGTATAGAATTTAGCGTTTAAGATTGTTTAATGTTTAGGGTTGTTTAGGTTTTAGCGTTTAGAGTTGTTTAGGGTTTTTTAGGGTTGTTTATGATTTAGTGTTTAGGGTTGTTCAGGATTTATGATTTAGGATATTTTAAGGTTTAGGGTTTAAGTTTGTATAGTGTTTTAGGGTTTAGGGTATAATGTTTAGTGTTAAGGGTTTAGGGTTGTTTAGGGTATAGTGTTAATGGTTTTAGGGTTTAGGCTTGTTTAGGGTTTAGTGTTTAGGGTTTAGGGTTTAGGGTTTTTTAGCGTTTAGTGTTTATAGTTTAGGGTTTAGGGTGCTTTTGGAATTAGTGTTTAGGGTTTGTCTGGGTTTAGGGTTTAGGATTACGGTGTTAGGGTTAGTGTTAGGGTTAGGTTTAGGGTTAAGGTGAGGGTTAGGGTGAGGGTTAAGGTTAGGGTTAGGGTTAAGGTTAGTGTTAGTGTTAGGGTAAGGGTTAGGGTTAGGGATAGGGTTAGGGTTAGGGTTAGGGATAGGGTTAGGGTTAGGGTTAGGGTTAGGGTTAGGGGTTAGGGTTAGGGTTAGTGTTAGGGGTTAGGGGTTAGTGTTAGGGTTAGGGTTAGGGTTAGGTTTAGTGTTAGGGTTATTATTAGGGGGTTAGGTTTTGGTTAAGGATTTGTGTTAGGGTTAGAATTAGAAATAGGGTTAGTGTTAGGATTAGGGTCAGGGTTAGGTTTAGGGATAGGGTTAGGTTTAGGGTTAAGGGTAGGGTTAGGGTTAGGATTAGATTTAAAGTTTAGGGTTTAGTGTTAGGATTAGGGATAGTGTGAGGTTTAGGGTTAGGTTTAGGGTTAGGGTTAGGGTTAGTGTTTGTGTTATGATTAGTGTTAATATTAGGGTTAGGGTTAGGGTCAGGTTTAGGTTTAGGGTTAGGGTTAGGGTTAGTGTTAGATTTAGGGTTAGGTTTAGGTTTATAGTTAGATTTAGGGTTTAGGGTTTAAGGTTTATGGTTTAGGATTGTTTAAGGTTTAGGGTGGATTAGGTTTAGGGTTGAAAGTTTAGTATTATGGTTACGGTTAGGGTTAGGGTTAGGGTTAGAGTTAGGGTTAGGGTTAGGGTTAGGGTTAGGGTTAGGGTTAAGGTTAGGGTTAATGTTAGGGTTAGGGTTATGGTTAGTGTTAGGATTAGGGTTAGGGTTAGGGTCAGGGTTAGGTTTAGGGTTAGGGATAGGGTTAGGGTTAGATTTAGGGTTAGGTTTAGGTTTTTTGTTAGATTTAGGGTTTAGGGTTTAAGGTTTATGGTTTAGGATTGTTTAAGGTTTAGGGTGGATTAGGTTTAGGTTTTAGAGTTTAGTGTTATGGTTACGGTTAGGGTTAGGGTTAGGGATGGGGTTAGGGTTAGGGTTAGGGTTATGGTAAGGGTTAGGGTTAGGGTTAGGGTAAAAGTTAGGGGGTTAGTTTTAGGGTTTTGGTTAGGGTTAGGGTTAGGGTTAGGTTAGGGTTAGGGTTAGGGTTAGGGTTAGGGGTTAGGGTTAGTGTTAGTGTTAGGGTTATTATTAGGGGGTTAGGTTTAAGTTTAGGATTAGTGTTAGGGTTAGAATTAGAAATAGGTTTAGTGTTAGGATTAGGGTCAGGGTTAGGTTTAGGGTTAGGGTTAGGGTTAGGGTTAGGGTTAGGGTCAGGGAGGGTTTAGGGTTAGGGTTAGATTTAGGGTCAGGCTTAGGTTTATTGTTAGATTTAGGGTTTAGGGTTTAAGGTTTATGGTTTTGGATTGTTTAAGGTTTAGGGTGGATTAGGTTTAGGGTTTAGAGTTTAGTGTTATGGTTACGGTTAGTGTTAGGGTTTGGGTTAGGGTTAGGGTTAGGGTTAGGGTTAGGGTAATGGTCAGGGTTAGGGTTAGGGTTAGGGTAAGGGTTAGGGGTTAGTGTTAGGGTTAGGGTTAGGGTTAGGGTTAGGGTTAGGTTAGGGTTAGGGTTAGGGTTAGGGTTAGGGTTAGGGGTTAGGGTTAGTGTTAGGGTTAGGGTTATTATTAGGGGGTTAGGTTTAAGTTTAGGATTAGTGTTAGGGTTAGAATTATAAATAGCGTTAGTGTTAGGATTAGGGTCAGGGTTAGGTTTAGGGTTAGGGTTAGGGTTAGGGTTAGGGTCAGGGTTAGATTTAGGGTTAGGTTTAGGTTTATTGTTAGATTTAGGATTTAGGGTCTAAGGTTTATGGTTTAGGATTGTTTAAGGTTTAGGGTGGATTAGGTTTAGGGTTTAGAGTTTAGTGATATGGTTATGGTTAGGGTTAGGGTTAGGGTTAGGTTTAGGATTAGGGTTAGGGTTAGGGTAATGGTCAGGGTTAGGGTTAGGGTTAGGGTAAGGGTTAGGGGTTAGTGTTAGGGTTAGGGTTAGGGTTAGGGTTAGGGTTAGGTTAGGGTTAGGGTTAGGGTTAGGGTTAGGGTTAGGGGTTAGGGTTAGTGTTAGGGTTAGGGTTATTATTAGGGGGTTAGGTTTAAGTTTAGGATTAGTGTTAGGGTTAGAATTATAAATAGCGTTAGTGTTAGGATTAGGGTCAGGGTTAGGTTTAGGGTTAGGGTTAGGGTTAGGGTTAGGGTTAGGGTTAGATTTAGGGTTAGGTTTAGGTTTATTGTTAGATTTAGGATTTAGGGTCTAAGGTTTATGGTTTAGGATTGTTTAAGGTTTAGGGTGGATTAGGTTTAGGGTTTAGAGTTTAGTGATATGGTTATGGTTAGGGTTAGGGTTAGGGTTAGGTTTAGGATTAGGGTTAAGGTTAGGGTTAGGATTAGGTTTAGGGTTAGGGTTAGGGTTAGGGTTAGGGTTAGGGTTAGGGTTAGGGTTAGGATTAGGGTTAGGGTTAGGGTTAGGGTAAGGGTTAGGGGTTAGGGTTAGGGTTATGGTTATTGTTAGGTTTAGGGTTTAGGGTTTAGTGTTTAGGGTTTAAGGTTTAGGGTTTAGGATTGTTTAAGATTTAGGGTGGTTTAGGTTAAGGGTTTAGGGTTTAGAGTTTAGGATTGTTTAAGGTTTAGGGTTGTTTAGGGTATAGTGTTTAGGGTTAAAAGTTTAGGGTTGTTTAGGGTTTAGTGTTTAGGGTTTAGGGTTGTTTAAGGTTTAGTGTTTAAGGTTTAGGTTTTAGGGTTGTTTTGGGTTTAGTGTTTAGTGTTGTTTAGGGTATAGTGTTAATGGTTTAGGGTTTAGGTTTATTTAGGGTTTAGTGTTTAAGGTTTATTGTATAGGGTTGTTTAGGGTGTAATGTTTAGGGTTGTTTATGGTTTAGTGATTAGGGTTGTTTAGGGTTGTTTAGAGGTTAGTGTTTAGGGTTATTCAGGGTTTATGATTTAGGGTTGTTCAGGGTTTAGGATTTATGGTTGTTCAGGGTTTAGGATTTAGGGATTAAGGTTAAGGGGTTAGGGTTAGGGTTAGGGTTAGGGTTTGGGTTAGGGTTAGGGTCAGGTTTAGGTTTAGGGTTAGGGTTAGGGTTAGGGTTAGGGTAAGGGTTAGATTTAGGGTCATGTTTAGGTTTATTGTTAGATTTAGGGTTTAGGGTTTAAGGTTTATGGTTTAGGATTGTTTAAGGTTTAGGGTGGATTAGGTTTAGGGTTTAGAGTTTAGTGTTATGGTTACGGTTAGGGTTAGGGTTAGGGATGGGTTTAGGGTTAGGGTTAGGGTTATGGTAAGCGTTAGGGTTAGGGTTAGGGTTAGGGTTATGGTAAAAGTTAGGGGGTTAGTGTAAGGGTTTGGGTTAGGGTTAGGGTTAGGGTTAGGGTTAGGTTAGGGTTAGGGTTAGGGTTAGGGTTAGGGTTAGGGGTTAGGGTTAGTGTTAGGGTTAGAATTAGAAATAGGGTTAGTGTTAGGATTAGGGTCAGGGTTAGGTTTAGGGTTAGGGTTAGGGTTAGGGTTAGGGTTAGGGTTAAAGTCAGGGAGGGTTTAGGGTTAGGGTTAGGGTAAGGGTTAGATTTAGGGTTAGGTTTAGTTTTATTGTTAGATTTAGGATTTAGGGTCTAAGGTTTATGGTTTAGGATTGTTTAAGGTTTAGGGTGGATTAGGTTTAGGGTTTAGAGTTTAGTGTTATGGTTATGGTTAGGGTTAGGGTTAGTGTTAGGGTTAGGATTAGGGTTAAGGTTAGGGTTAGGATTAGGTTTAGGGTTAGGGTTAGGGTTAGGGTTAGGGTTAGGATTAGGGTTAGGGTTAGGGTTAGGGTTAGTGTTAGGGGTTAGGGTTAGGGTTATGGTTATTGTTAGGTTTAGGGTTTAGGGTTTAGTGTTTAGTGTTTAAGGTTTAGGGTTTAGGATTGTTTAAGGTTTTGGGTGGTTGAGGTTAAGGGTTTAGGGTATAGAGTTTAGGATTGTTTAAGGTTTAAGGTTGTTTAGGGTATAG